>NC_141882.1:24357500-24362500 GCF_030686135.1 Camelina sativa | reverse complement strand
TTATCTCTTGTTTCATTCCTGTTTCATTTCTCTTGCATTCACTTAGTTTTCTGTTCATTACTTGTCTTGCATTAGTTCATTAACATAGTTTCTATTTCTGTTCTTGCTACTATAATCATTCTGTTTCATTTGCATTTAGTTCTTAGTTCTTGTAGTTTGCTTTCTGCACTTTGCATTTTCATTATAGGATTGTTAGTGACAAACATCCTTTACATCTGGCTTGACTTAGATTCTTATACACATCTTAATTGTTCATAATCACTCAGATAGGATTGACACCTCTTATACTGCAACTGCATAAGGGGAATTGAAATACCCTGACATCCATTCTTTCATAAATCATCATTCCATTCATCATTCACCACACCACAGAAAAAGTCAGTTTCAATTTGGCGTCGTTGCCCATTTAAGTGTGTTTTGTGACATTTAGGATCATTATTACTCTATGATTAAGTTCGTTTAAACACTTGTGACGTTACTGAACTCGAATCTTCCTTTGCTTGGCTGTCTTGAGTTTCAGGTACCCACTCGACCACCTACTCGACCACCACTCGACCGAGCTGTGATCGAGCACCTGATCAAGCCAGAAGCCGGATCCAAATAGCCATTACTTCCCAGTCGACTCGACCACCCACTCGAGCCTGCGCTCGACCGTGTACCTGTTCGAGTCTGTAATCGAGTTTGTTGATGCACACAAGGTCAAAAGGCAAAGACAGTCTTCAACAGCCTACTAACAATATCCACAGGCTACAAAAGGGTTTGAGACAAAAGGAAGGAAGAGTAGTTCAACAACAAGAAGATCAAGACATCATGGAGCAACCAGCTATCCATGAGCAGAGACCAAGGCACATTGGTGCAGGAGATGCACCCAATACCCACAACCAAAGGGCTGGAATTGTGCCACCTTCAGTAGCAAACAATAACTTTGAGATCAAGAGTGGATTAATCTCCATGATACAGGCCAACAAATTTCATGGGTTGCCGATGGAGGATCCTCTAGATCACCTTGATGAGTTTGACAGAATATGTGGACTCACAAAGATCAATGGAGTAAGTGAAGATGGATTCAAGTTGAGGCTATTCCCATTTTCTCTTGGAGACAAAGCTCATCTATGGGAGAAGACTCTTCCTACTGGAGCTATAACCACATGGGATGCATGCAAGAAAGCTTTTCTGGCCAAGTTCTTCTCCAATGCAAGGACTGCTAGATTGAGGAATGAAATTTCTTGGTTTGCTCAAAGGAATAATGAGAGCTTTTGTGAAGCTTGGGAGAGGTTTAAAGGATTCCAGACTCAGTGTCCTCACCATGGCTTCAGCAATGAGTCACTCCTTAGCACCTTGTATAGAGGAGTACTTCCCAAGATCAGGATGCTTCTTGATACAGCCTCTAATGGAAACTTCCTCAACAAGAATGTGGAAGAAGGATGGGAATTAGTTGAGAATCTTGCTCAGTCTGATGGCAATTATAATGAGGATTATGATAGGACCATAAGGGGCTCCTCAACTGAACAAGAGGACAAGTATAAGAAGGATTTGAAGATGGTCAATGAGAAGCTTGACAAGATACTCCTAAGTCAGTCCAAGTCCATTCACTTCATTGGTGAAGAAGAAGCTCCAGTTCAAGAGGGGGAGCCTGAATTTGCTGAGCTATGCTACATGCAAAACCAGGGAGGATACAAAGGCTACAACCAAGGAGGTTTCAAGCAGAACAACCTCTCTTATAGGAGCACCAATGTGGCCAACCCTCAAGACCAAGTCTATCCACCTCACCAGCCTCAACAACAGCAACAAAACTACATCCCCAAGCAACAACATCAAGTGTTCCAGCCCCAATTGTGTCCCCCACCAGGGTTTCAGACTAACCAAGGCCAGGAACAAGACTTAAGGGCAATGATGCAACAGTTGTTGATTGGGCAAACACAAGGCAAGATTGAGGAAGTCAAACAGTTTGCTGAATTGAATCAAAGGCTCACATCACAGTACAATGATCTAAACATGAAGTTTGAAGGTCTCAACTCCAGAGTGAAGTATATGGAGAGTAACATTGCCTCTACTTCAGCTCCTAAACCCAACCAACTCCCTGGAAAAGCTGTTCAAAATCCAAGGGAGTTCACTGCAAAAGCCATTCATATCTCTGATGAAGAAGTCACTGAGGACAGTGAAATCCAAGTTTGGGGGAATTCATTAGTTACTGAAGCCCCAAGTGACGTTTGTGCAAAGCAACTGGAGTCCGCTATTGCACTCGACCAAGTACTCGAACAGCCACTCGACCGAGTGCATGCTCGAGTGGTCGATCGAGTTGCAGACTCAGAAGCTGCCAAGCCTGCTAAGTACATTCCTCCTGCCTACAAGCCACCTCTTCTATTCCCAGGACGTTTCAAAGCACAAAAGATTAAGGAGCTTAGGGAAATCATTGAGAGAAAGGAGATGATGGCTAAGCAACAAGAGGAAGAGAAGGCTTTGAAGGAAGTGGTTGTGATTGAGAAAGAAGAAGAAGTGATGGCCATACAAGAGATCACCATTGCTTACCAAGAAGAAGAGAGAGGACCTGCCTTGGAACAGTATGATCCATATCCTCTCTACAAAGATTTTTTGCTTGATTTGTCAAAGAAGAAAGCTGAAGCTCAAGATGAGAAGGATCTTGAGGACCTTGGAGGAGTTATCATTCCAATCAAGCTTGAGGATCCAGGACCATTCTATCTACCTTGCACAATCAGTTACCTCCACTACAACCAATGCCTTTGTGATTTGGGAGCTTCAATAAGTGTGATGCCATACTCCATAGCACAAAAGCTAGGGAGAACTGATTTCAAATCCACCAACCTCCATATATGCCTAGCTGATGGGTCAAACAAAGAGATAGTTGGAAGATTGGAGAATGTCCCACTCAAGAAGGCTTAAGTGGTGAAGCAACTCTAAAGGCTAAGCTCTCCTTTCAAGATGATTCTGTGGAAAAGCTTAAGAGGTCAATTCAAGAGTTGACTAGTATGGTTGAGGATCTCCAAGTTAAGCTGAACAAGAGGTCTTTAAGGAAAGCAAGACCAAGGCTCAAAATCAAGAAGAAATATGGTTTGTGTGTTAAGGGTGAGGAGATCAAGGATCAACTTCACAGTGATCAAGAGGTTCCAGGGAGGATTTCATCACCTCCTTGGTATCTAAACCAAGTCTAAAAAGGACACAAAAGTCAAGCTTAGTGACTTTAAACAAGCTCACTAGGGAGGAAGTCCCTAAGGTATCCATGTACATATTGTTTAAGGTTTTTGGTATTTTGATTTTTGTTTTGGTATTTTCATGATCAGGGAAGCAAGGGAGACCAGATAGAAGAGGTAAAGAAGACTCGTGGTCCAGCTCGACCCCCCCACTCGAGCACGTACTCGACCGAGTTCCGGTCGATTCCCATCGTCGAGCTGCCCCAATCTCCACCTCCAAGTCATCAACAAGACCCCAACTACTCCTATGACAGCATGCAAGAGGATTTAGACAACTACTTCCACAATCCCTAAGGTACCACTATCACCTTCACTTGTAAATATCATTGCATTTGATGTTGTGTTTTGTTATTTTGTTTTTAATCTTGAATCCTCAATCAAATTTCTTTCACACAGGGACTGTGTGATTTAAGTTTGGGGGAGGGTTTGAGATAGCATTTGATGTTGTGTTTTGTTTTCTTATTTCAAATTTTTAGCATCATCATGTTAATACTTGCATAGCATCTAAGGCATAGAAAAACCCTAAAAATTTGAAATTTTTTGCAAAATTCTTTATAAAAAAAAAAGTGTGTTCATGTAGTTTGTATTGCATATTAGGATCTTGTTTATCATGTTTTATGTAGGATTGTATAGTATTTGCATTAGGGATCTATGATGAGTATTCCCTTGTTAGCTTGTTTATTCACTAGACTAGGATCAATGCCCAAGTTAATAGTACTTTGATGCTAGTTGAGTGGTTAGAAGCATAAGATTGAACCAAGCCTTGAATTCCTACATTGCATTTGGTCTAAATTGAAGCATGTTGAGATTTGAAACCATTTCCTATTTATAAGAACCTAATATTGACTTTAAATTATCAATGTGTGCATTGCCTTAAACTCATGGATACCATATACATA
The DNA here is from genome assembly GCF_030686135.1 of Camelina sativa. NCBI lineage: Eukaryota > Viridiplantae > Streptophyta > Magnoliopsida > Brassicales > Brassicaceae > Camelina > Camelina sativa. The sequence continues at coordinate 24,358,392 of NC_141882.1, read as the reverse complement.
TTTGGATCATCTTCTTCCTTTTTACCACTCTTGTTGATCCAAGTAGCTGATTTCCTCATTAAGAATCAGTACCTCTACCCCTAAACCAAACCTTCTTTCAAGCCATGTTTATTCTTGTGTGTGTGAGGCCTTTTTGGGATTGAGCTTGGTAGAAAGTGTTAGGTTTGAACTGACAAGAGTAAAGCCTTGTGTAGTTCTAGTTTGCATTTTTCAAACTAGATAGGACTAGGTGGTTCACTTGTTGGGTTTGGGACTTGGCTGTTAAGAAAAGAAAAGAGGAAAAAGAGAAAGAAAAGAGGGTAGAGTCTTTAAGAGGAGAATGTGTTTAAGTAAAAGTCTAGTGAAAGGATGGGAAGTAAAAAAATGTTGAGAATGGTTCTAATTAAAGAAAAGTAAAGAAAGAAAAGGAAAGTCTAGCAAAGTGCTTATATGTCTTAAAAATAAGAAGAAAAGAGAACCATAGCAAATAAGTAAGAATCCCCCATCCCACTAGAAAGATCAAATAAGAAACATCTCCTAAGACTTGAAAACCAAAAGAGAAAAGGGTGAAAAAGAAAAGAAGAAGTTAAAGGGTAGAACTAGGATCATTTGGGTTTAGATTGCTTGGATAAAACACTTTGGGAGCCTTTGGGTAGACAAGGTTTTATTCTTGTATGTGTCTAGGTGTTCTTACCTTTAGCATTCTTCTAAAGCTCAATCCATTTTCATGAGAGAACCCTGGTATTGATAAGCCCTACTCTAAAAAGAGACCATCATTGTCTCAAAGCCTTTATTTCCAAGCCAAATGAGTTTAAGCATTGCATAGAATTGATTCATGTTCTTGATTAATAAATGTTAAAGGAAATGGTTGATTTGAATGCATGTGGATGTCTAAGGCTCAAATCAATAAAGG
>NC_141882.1:24350000-24352500 GCF_030686135.1 Camelina sativa | reverse complement strand
GGAATCTGATAAGTGAGATTTCGAGTAAGTCTTTACATAATCTTCTTCTGTCCAAAGAAATGAGTCATCATTGATATCGACACATCTGAGATCGCCAAATGTTCGTGAGGTCCTCTATTCAATCCGTTTCCTTCTTCTTGTTGCTGGATATATCGTTCGTACACATCTTCTCTTTGTTTCCCGAGCCTATAGTGAGTTACAGACAGAGTTCGAAAAGATCAAATCTTTTATGATTCCATCATACATGATTGAGTTGCGAAAACTTCTGGATAGGTATCCTACATCTGAACTGAATTCTTTCTGGTTAAAGAATCTTTTTCTAGTTGCTCTGGAACAATTAGGAGATTGTCTAGAAGAAATACGAGGTTCTAGTGGCAACATGCTATGGGGTGGTGATCCCGCTTATGGGGTCAAATCGATACGTTCTAAGAAGAAAGATTTGAAAAAAAAATTCATCGATAACATCGATCTCATAAGTATCATACCAAATCCCATCAATCGAATCACTTTTTCAAGAAATACGAGACATCTAAGTCATACAAGTAAAGAGATCTATTCATTGATAAGAAAAAGAAAAAACGTGAGCGGTGATTGGATTGATGATAAAATAGAATCATGGGTCGCGAACAGTGATTGGATTGATGATAAAGAAAGATAATTCTTGGTTCAGTTCTCCACCTTAAGGGCAGAAAAAAGGATTGATCTAATTCTATTGAGTCTGACTCATAGTGATCATTTATCAAAGAATGACTCTGGTTATCAAATGATTGAACAACCGGGAACAATTTACTTACGATACTTAGTTGACATTCATAAAAAGTATCTAATGAATTATGAGTTCAATACATCCTGTTTAGCAGAAAGACGGATATTCCTTGCTCACTATCAGACAATCACTTATTCACAAACTTCATGTGGTCAAATACCTAGCGACAAACTCCTATGTTCCTTTCATTACAGTATTTCTGAACAAGTTCCTGGATAACAAGCGGAAAGGTTTTTTTATTGATGATATTGATATTGATGATACTGACGATATTGATGCTAGTAACGATATTGACCGTGAACTTGATACGGAGCGGGAGCTTCTAACTATGACGAATGCGCTAACTATGGATATGATGTCGGAAATAGACCGATTTTATATCACCCTTCAATTCGAATTAGCAAAAGCAATGTCTCCTTGCATAATATGGATTCCAAACATTCATGATCTTGATGTGAATGAGTCGAGTTACTTAGCCCTCGGTCTATTGGTGAACTCGCTCTCCAGGGATTGTGAAAGATGTTCCACTAGAAATATTCTTGTTATTGCTTCGACTCATATTCCCCAAAAAGTGGATCCCGCTCTAATAGCCCCGAATAAATTAAATACATTCATTAAAATACGAAGGCTTCTTATTCCACAACAACGAAAGCACTTTTTCACTCTTTCCTATACTAGGGGATTTCACTTGGAAAAGAAAATGTTCCATACTAATGGATTCGAGTCTATAACCATGGGTTCTAGTGCACGAGATCTTGTAGCACTTACCAATGAGGCCCTATCAATTAGTATTACACAGAAGAAATCAATTATAGACACTAATACAATTAGATCTGCTCTTCATAGACAAACTTGGGATTTGCGATCCCAGGTAAGATCGGTTCAGGATCATGGGATCCTTTTCTATCAGATAGGAAGGGCTGTTGCACAAAATGTACTTATAATTAATTGCCCCATAGATCATATATCTATCTATATAAAGAATAAATCATGTAACGAAGGGGATTCTTATTTGTACAAATGGTACTTCGAGCTTGGAACGAGCATGAAGAAATTCACGATACTTCTTTTTCTTTTGAGTTGTTCTGCTGGATCGGTCTATCAAGACCTTTGGTCTCCACCCGTACTCGATGAAAAAAATAGGATCACTTCTTATGGATTCATTGAGAATGATTCGGATCTAGTTCATGGCCTATTAGAAGTGCAAGGCGCTTTGGTGGGATCCTCACGGACAGAAAAAGATTGCAGCCAGTTTGATAATGATCGAGTGACATTGCTTTTTTGCTCCGAACCAAGGGATCCCTTATATATGATGCAAGATGGATCTTGTTCTATCGTTGATCAGAGATTTCTCTATGAAAAATACGAATCGGAGTTTGAAGAAGGGGAAGGAGTCCTCGACCCGCAACAGATAGAGGAGGATTTATTCAATCACATAGTTTGGACTCCTAGAATATGGCGCCCTCGGGGCTTTCTATTTGATTGTATCGAAAGGCCTAATGAATTGGGATTTCCCTATTTGGCCGGGTCATTTTGGGGCAAGCGGATCATTTATGATGAAAAGTATGAGCTTCAAGAGAATGATTCGGAGTTCTTGCAGAGCGGAACCATGCAGTACCAGAGACGAGATAGGTCTTCCAAAGAACAAGGCTTTTTTAGAATAAGCCAATTCATTTGGGACCCCGCAGATCCACTCTTTTTCCTATTCAAAGATCAACCCTTGATCTCTGTGTT
>NC_141882.1:24165000-24172500 GCF_030686135.1 Camelina sativa | reverse complement strand
CATATTGTTTTGGAAAAACTCAATGAAGCATTCTGAGAATCATATCACTAGAGCAAATCATTTATTGTTAAGCACTTAGTTTATACATTGCAGGTAACCATATGTATTTGGTCATATTGTGGTCTTGTGCTCTAAATTTACTTTACTTAATAACCTCATCTTGATAGGAGAATGCACTAAAGAACATCTTGTTCCATGATAGTTCTTACCTAGTATTTAAATCTCACATGCAAAAAGTCAACGGGGCATCTCGAGAATCGAACTCGGGACCTCTCGCACCCAAAGCGAGAATCATACCACAAGACAAAATGCCCTATTGCTAAGTACTATGGTTTAAACACTGATGGCCACCATTTGTATTTCGTCATATTGTGGTCTTGTGCTCTATGTTGACTTACCAAATCTTTATTATCATTGATTTGGAATGGCCATTTAACACATATTGTTTTGGAAAAAGTCAATGAAGCATTCTGAGAATCATATAACTAGAGCAAATCATTTATTGCTAAGCACTTAGTTTAAACATTGCAGGTAACCATATGTATTTGGTCATATTGTGGTCTTGTGCTCTAAGTTTACTTTTACTTAATAAGTTCATCTTGATAGGAGAATGCACTAAAGAACATGTTTTTCCATGATAGTTCTTACCTAGCATTTAAATCTCACATGCAAAAAGTCAACGGGGCATTTCGAGAATCGAACTTGGGACCTCTCGCACCAAAAGCGAGAATCATACCACAAGAGAAAATGCCCTATTTCTAAGTACTATGGTTTAAATATTGATGGCCACCATTTGTATTTCGTCATATTGTGGTCTTGTGCTCTATGTTGACTTACCAAATGTTTATATCCATTGATTTTGAATGGCCATTTAACACATACTGTTTTGGAAAAAGTCAATGAAGCATTCTGAGAATCATATCACTAGAGCAAATCATTTATTGCTAAGCACTTAGTTTAAACATTGCAGGTCACCAAATGTATTTGGTCATATTGTGGTCTTGTGCTCTAAGTTTACTTTTACTTAATAAGCTCATCTTGATAGGAGAGTGAACTAAAGAACATGTTGTTCCATGATAGTTCTTACCTAGTATTTAAATCTGACATGCACAAATTCAACGGGGCATCTCGAGAATCGAACTCGGGACCTCTCGCACCCAAAGCGAGAATCATACCACAAGACAAAATGCCCTATTGATAAGTACTATGGTTTAAACATTGGTGGCCACCATTTGTATTTCGTCATATTGTGGTCTTGTGCTCTATGTTCACCTTTACTTAATAAGTTAGTCTTGGTTGGAAAATGCACTAAAGAACATGTAGTTCCATGATAGTTCTTACCTAGTATTTAAATCTGATATCCAAAAAGTCAACGGGGCATTCCGAGAATCGAACTCGGGACCTCTCGCACCCAAAGCGAGAATCATACCACTAGACCAAATGCCCTCTTGCTGTAAAATTTAAGTTAAACATGAAAGATTACCATATTTGGTCATATTGTGTTCACTTGCTTTAATTTGGTCATCTTTGGCCATATTCTTTCATGTTGGTAATTTTTTTTTTGTTTGAAATACTGATTATAAATACTGACAAACTAGGCACCAAATGTTTATATCCATTAATTTGTAATGGCCATTTAACACTTATTGTTTTGGAAAAACTCAATGAAGCATTCTGAGAATCATATCACTAGAGCAAATCATTTATTGCTAAGCACTTAGTTTATACATTGCAGGTAACCATATGTATTTGGTTGTATTGTGGTCTTGTGCTCTAAGTTTACTTTTACTTAATAAGCTCATCTTGATAGGAGAATGCACTAAAGAACATGTTGTTCCATGATAGTTCTTACCTAGCATTTAAATCTCACATGCAAAAAGTCAACGGGGCATTACGAGAATCGAAGTCGGGACCTCTCGCACCAAAAGCGAGAATCATACCACAAGACAAAATGCCCTATTGCTAAGTACGATGGTTTAAACATTGATGGCCACCATTTTTATTTTGTCATATTGTGGTCTTGTGCTCTATGTTGACTTACCAAATGTTTATATCCATTGATTTGGAATGGCCATTTAACACTTATTGTTTTGGAAAAAGTCAATGAAGCATTCTGAGAATCATTTCACTAGAGCAAATCATTTATTGCTAAGCACTTAGTTTAAACATTGCAGGTAACCATATGTATTTGGTCATATTGTGGTCTTGTGCTCTAAGTTTACTTTTACTTAATAAGCTCATCTTGATAGGAGAATGCACTAAAGAACATATTGTTCCATGATAGTTCTTACCTAGTATTTAAATCTCACATGCAAAAAGTCAACAGGGCATCTCGAGAATCGAACTTGGGACCTCTCGCACCAAAAGCGAGAATCATACCACAAGACAAAATGCCCTATTTCTAAGTACTATGGTTTAAACATTGATGGCCACCATTTGTATTTCGTCATATTGTGGTCTTGTGCTCTATGTTGACTTACCAAATGTTTATTATCATTGATTTTGAATGGCCATTTAACACATATTGTTTTGGAAAAAGTCAATGAAGCATTCTGAGAATCATATCACTAGAGCAAATCATTTATTGCTAAACACTTAGTTTAAACATTGCAGGTAACCATATGTATTTGGTCATATTGTGGTCTTGTGCTCTAAGTTTACTTTTACTTAATAAGTTCATCTTGATAGGAGAATGCACTAAAGAACATGTTTTTCCATGATAGTTCTTACCTAGCATTTAAATCTCACATGCAAAAAGTCAACGGGCATTTCGAGAATCGAACTTGGGACCTCTCGCACCAAAAGCGAGAATCATACCACAAGACAAAATGCCCTATTTCTAAGTACTATGGTTTAAACATTGATGGCCACCATTTGTATTTCGTTATATTGTGGTCTTGTGCTCTATGTTGACTTACCAAATGTTTATATCCATTGATTTTGAATGGCCATTTAACACATATTGTTTTGGAAAAAGTCAATGAAGCATTCTGAGAATCATATCACTAGAGCAAATCATTTATTGCTAAGCACTTAGTTTAAACATTGCAGGTCACCAAATGTATTTGGTCATATTGTGGTCTTGTGCTCTAAGTTTACTTTTACTTAATAAGCTCATCTTGATAGGAGAGTGAACTAAAGAACATGTTGTTCCATGATAGTTCTTACCTAGTATTTAAATCTGACATGCACAAATTCAACGGGGCATCTCGAGAATCGAACTCGGGACCTCTCGCACCCAAAGCGAGAATCATACCACAAGACAAAATGCCCTATTGATAAGTACTATGTTTTAAACATTGGTGGCCACCATTTGTATTTCGTCATATTGTGGTCTTGTGCTCTATGTTCACCTTTACTTAATAAGTTAGTCTTGGTTGGAAAATGCACTAAAGAACATGTAGTTCCATGATAGTTCTTACCTAGTATTTAAATCTGATATCCAAAAAGTCAACGGGGCATTCCGAGAATCGAACTCGGGACCTCTCGCACCCAAAGCGAGAATCATACCACTAGACCAAATGCCCTCTTGCTGTAAAATTTAAGTTAAACATGAAAGATTACCATATTTGGTCATATTGTGTTCACTTGCTTTAATTTGGTCATCTTTGGCCATATTCTTTCATGTTGGTAATTTTTTTTTTGTTTGAAATACTGATTATAAATACTGACAAACTAGGCACCAAATGTTTATATCCATTAATTTGTAATGGCCATTTAACACTTATTGTTTTGGAAAAACTCAATGAGGCATTCTGAGAATCATATCACTAGAGCAAATCATTTATTGCTAAGCACTTAGTTTATACATTGCAGGTAACCATATGTATTTGGTTATATTGTGGTCTTGTGCTCTAAGTTTACTTTTACTTAATAAGCTCATCTTGATAGGAGAATGCACTAAAGAACATGTTGTTCCATGATAGTTCTTACCTAGCATTTAAATCTCACATGCAAAAAGTAACCGGGGCATTACGAGAATCGAAGTCGGGACCTCTCGCACCTAAAGCGAGAATGATACCACAAGACAAAATGCCCTATTGCTAAGTACGATGGTTTAAACATTGATGGCCACCATTTTTATTTTGTCATATTGTGGTCTTGTGCTCTATGTTGACTTACCAAATGTTTATATCCATTGATTTGGAATGGCCATTTAACACTTATTGTTTTGGAAAAAGTCAATGAAGCATTCTGAGAATCATTTCACTAGAGCAAATCATTTATTGCTAAGCACTTAGTTTAAACATTGCAGGTAACCATATGTATTTGGTCATATTGTGGTCTTGTGCTCTAAGTTTACTTTTACTTAATAAGCTCATCTTGATAGGAGAATGCACTAAAGAACATATTGTTCCATGATAGTTCTTACCTAGTATTTAAATCTCACATGCAAAAAGTCAACAGGGCATCTCGAGAATCGAACTCGGGACCTCTCGCACCCAAAGCGAGAATCATACCACAAGACAAAATGCCCTATTGCTAAGTACTATGGTTTAAACATTGATGGCCACCATATGTATTTGGTCATATTGTGGTCTTGTGCTCTATGTTGACCTTTACTTAATAAGTTAGTCTTGATAGGAAAATGCACTAAATAACATGTAGTTCCATGATAGTTCTTACCTAGTATTTAAATCTGATGTCCAAAAAGTCAACGGGGCATTCCGAAAATCAAACTCGGGACCTCTCGCACCCAAAGCGAGAATCATACCACTAGACCAAATGCCCTCTTGCTGTAAAATTTAAGTTAAACATGAAAGATTACCATATTTGGTCATATTGTGTTCACGTGCTTTAATTTGGTCATCTTTGGCCATATTCTTTCATGTTGGTAATTTTTTTTTTTTGAAATACTGATTATAAATACTGACAAACTAGTCACCAAATGTTTATATCCATTAATTTGTAATGGCCATTTAACACATATTGTTTTGGAAAAATTCAATGAAGCATTCTGAGAATCATATCACTAGAGCATATCATTTATTGCTAAGCACTTAGTTTATACATTGGAGGTAACCATATGTATTTGGTCATATTGTGGTCTTGTGCTCTATGTTTACTTTTACTTAATAAGCTCATCTTGATAGGAGAATGCACTAAAGAACATATTGTTCCATGATAGTTCTTACCTAGTATTTAAATCTCACATGCAAAAAGTCAACAGGGCATCTCGAGAATCAAACTCGGGACCTCTCGCACCCAAAGCGAGAATCATACCACAAGACAAAATGCCCTATTGCTAAGTACTATGGTTTAAACTTTGATGGCCACCATATGTATTTGGTCATATTGTGGTCTTGTGCTCTATGTTGACCTTTACTTAATAAGTTAGTCTTGATAGGAAAATGCACTAAATAACATGTAGTTCCATGATAGTTCTTACCTAGTATTTAAATCTGATGTCCAAAAAGTCAACGGGGCATTCCGAAAATCAAACTCGGGACCTCTCGCACCCAAAGCGAGAATCATACCACTAGACCAAATGCCCTCTTGCTGTAAAATTTAAGTTAAACATGAAAGATTACCATATTTGGTCATATTGTGTTCACTTGCTTTAATTTGGTCATCTTTGGCCATATTCTTTCATGTTGGTAATTTTTTTTTGTTTGAAATACTGATTATAAATACTGACAAACTAGGCACCAAATGTTTATATCCATTAATTTGTAATGGCCATTCAACACATATTGTTTTGGAAAAACTCAATGAAGCATTCTGAGAATCATATCACTAGAGCAAATCATTTATTGCTAAGCACTTAGTTTATACATTGCAGGTAACCATATGTATTTGGTCATATTGTGGTCTTGTGCTCTAAATTTACTTTTACTTAATAACCTCATCTTGATAGGAGAATGCACTAAAGAACATGTTGTTCCATGATAGTTCTTACCTAGTATTTAAATCTCACATGCAAAAAGTCAACGGGGCATCTCGAGAATCGAACTCGGGACCTCTCGCACCCAAAGCGAGAATCATACCACAAGACAAAATGCCCTATTGCTAAGTACTATGGTTTAAACATTGATGGCCACCAAATGTATTTGGTCATATTGTGGTCTTGTGCTCTATGTTGACCTTTACTCAATAAGTTAGTCTTGGTAGGAAAATGCACTAAAGAACATGTAGTTCCATGATAGTTCTTACCTAGTATTTAAATCTGATATCCAAAAAGTCAACGGGGCATTCCGAGAATCGAACTCGGGACCTCTCGCACCCAAAGCGAGAATCATACCACTAGACCAAATGCCCTCTTGCTGTAAAATTTAAGTTAAACATGAAAGATTACCATATTTGGTCATATTGTGTTCACGTGCTTTAATTTGGTCATCTTTGGCCATATTCTTTCATGTTGGTAATTTTTTTTTTTTGAAATACTGATTATAAATACTGACAAACTAGTCACCAAATGTTTATATCCATTAATTTGTAATGGCCATTTAACACATATTGTTTTGGAAAAATTCAATGAAGCATTCTGAGAATCATATCACTAGAGCATATCATTTATTGCTAAGCACTTAGTTTATACATTGGAGGTAACCATATGTATTTGGTCATATTGTGGTCTTGTGCTCTATGTTTACTTTTACTTAATAAGCTCATCTTGATAGGAGAATGCACTAAAGAACATGTTGTTCCATGATAGTTCTTACCTAGTATTTAAATCTCACATGCAAAAAGTCAACAGGGCATCTCGAGAATCGAACTCGGGACCTCTCGCACCTAAAGCGAGAATCATACCACAAGACAAAATGCCCTATTGCTAAGTACTATGGTTTAAACACTGATGGCCACCATTTGTATTTCGTCATATTGTGGTCTTGTGCTGTATATTGACTTACCAAATGTTTATTATCATTGATTTGGAATGGCCATTTAACACATATTGTTTTGGAAAAAGTCAATGAAGCATTCTGAGAATCATATAACTAGAGCAAATCATTTATTACTAAGCACTTAGTTTAAACATTGCAGGTAACCAAATGTATTTGGTCATATTGTGGTCTTGTGCTCTAAGTTTACTTTTACTTAATAAGCTCATCTTGATAGGAGAGTGAACTAAAGAACATGTTGTTCCATGATAGTTCTTACCTAGTATTTAAATCTCACATGCACAAATTCAACGGGGCATCTCGAGAATCGAACTCGGGACCTCTCGCACCCAAAGCGAGAATCATACCACAAGACAAAATGCCCTATTGCTAAGTACTATGGTTTAAACATTGATGGCCACCATATGTATTTGGTCATATTGTGGTCTTGTGCTCTATGTTGACCTTTACTTAATAAGTTAGTCTTGGTTGGAAAATGCACTAAAGAACATGTAGTTCCATGATAGTTCTTACATAGTATTTAAATCTGATATCCAAAAAGTCAACGGGGCATTCCGAGAATCGAACTCGGGACCTCTCGCACCCAAAGCGAGAATCATACCACTAGACCAAATGCCCTCTTGCTGTAAAATTTAAGTTAAACATGAAAGATTACCAT
>NC_141882.1:24157500-24160000 GCF_030686135.1 Camelina sativa | reverse complement strand
AAGCTCATCTTGATAGGAGAATGCACTAAAGAACATGTTGTTCCAGGATAGTTCTTACCTAGCATTTAAATCGCACATGCAAAAAGTCAACGGGGCATTTCGAGAATCGAAGTTGGGACCTCTCACACCAAAAGCGAAAATCATACCACAAGACAAAATGCCCTATTGCTAAGTACGATGGTTTAAACATTGATGGCCACCATTTTTATTTTGTCATATTGTGGTCTTGTGCTCTATGTTGACTTACCAAATGTTTATATCCATTGATTTGGAATGGCCATTTAACACTTATTGTTTTGGAAAAAGTCAATGAAGCATTCTGAGAATCATTTCACTAGAGCAAATCATTTATTGCTAAGCACTTAGTTTAAACATTGCAGGTAACCATATGTATTTGGTCATATTGTGGTCTTGTGCTCTAAGTTTACTTTTACTTAATAAGCTCATCTTGATAGGAGAATGCACTAAAGAACATATTGTTCCATGATAGTTCTTACCTAGTATTTAAATCTCACATGCAATAAGTCAACAGGGCATCTCGAGAATCGAACTCGGGACCTCTCGCACCCAAAGCGAGAATCATACCACAAGACAAAATGCCCTATTGCTAAGTACTATGGTTTAAACATTGATGGCCACCATATGTATTTGGTCATATTGTGGTCTTGTGCTCTATGTTGACCTTTACTTAATAAGTTAGTCTTGATAGGAAAATGCACTAAATAACATGTAGTTCCATGATAGTTCTTACCTAGTATTTAAATCTGATGTCCAAAAAGTCAACGGGGCATTCCGAAAATCGAACTCGGGACCTCTCGCACCCAAAGCGAGAATCATACCACTAGACCAAATGCCCTCTTGCTGTAAAATTGAAGTTAAACATGAAAGATTACCATATTTGGTCATATTGTGTTCACTTGCTTTAATTTGGTCATCTTTGGCCATATTCTTTCATGTTGGTAATTTTTTTTTGTTTGAAATACTGATTATAAATACTGACAAACTAGGCACCAAATGTTTATATCCATTAATTTGTAATGGCCATTCAACACATATTGTTTTGGAAAAACTCAATGAAGCATTCTGAGAATCATATCACTAGAGCAAATCATTTATTGCTAAGCACTTAGTTTATACATTGCAGGTAACCATATGTATTTGGTCATATTGTGGTCTTGTGCTCTAAATTTACTTTTACTTAATAACCTCATCTTGATAGGAGAATGCACTAAAGAACATGTTGTTCCATGATAGTTCTTACCTAGTATTTAAATCTCACATGCAAAAAGTCAACGGGGCATCTCGAGAATCGAACTCGGGACCTCTCGCACCCAAAGCGAGAATCATACCACAAGACAAAATGCCCTATTGCTAAGTACTATGGTTTAAACATTGATGGCCACCAAATGTATTTGGTCATATTGTGGTCTTGTGCTCTATGTTGACCTTTACTTAATAAGTTAGTCTTGGTAGGAAAATGCACTAAAGAACATGTAGTTCCATGATAGTTCTTACCTAGTATTTAAATCTGATATCCAAAAAGTCAACGGGGCATTCCAAGAATCGAACTCGGGACCTCTCGCACCCAAAGCGAGAATCATACCACTAGACCAAATGCCCTCTTGCTGTAAAATTTAAGTTAAACATGAAAGATTACCATATTTGGTCATATTCTGTTCACTTGCTTTAATTTGGTCATCTTTGGCCATATTCTTTCATGTTGGTAATTTTTTTGTGTTTGAAATACTGATTATAAATACTGACAAACTAGGCACCAAATGTTTATATCCATTAATTTGTAATGGCCATTGAACACATATTGTTTTGGAAAAACTCAATGAAGCATTCTAAGAATCATATCACTAGAGCAAATCATTTATTGCTAAGCACTTAGTTTATACGTTGCAGGTAACCATATGTATTTGGTCATATTGTGGTCTTGTGCTCTAAGTTTACTTTTACTTAATAAGCTCATCTTTATAGGAGAATGCACTAAAGAACATGTTGTTCCATGATAGTTCTTCCCTAGCATTTAAATCTCACATGCAAAAAGTCAACGGGGCATTTCGAGAATCGAACTCGGGACCACTCGCACCAAATGCGAGAATCATACCACAAGACAAAATGCCCTATTGCTAAGTACTATGGTTTAAACATTGATGGCCACTATTTTTATTTCGTCATATTGTGGTCTTGTGCTCTATGTTGACTTACCAAATGTTTATATCCATTGATTTGGAATGGCCATTTAACACTTATTGTTTTGGAAAAAGTCAATGAAGCATTCTGAGAATCATTTCATTAGAGCAAATCATTTATTGCTAAGCACTTAGTTTAAACATTGCAGGTAACCATATGTATTTGGTCATATTGTGGTCTTGTGCTCTAAGTTTACTTTTACTTAATAACCTCATCTTGATAGGAGAATGCACTAAAGAACATGTTGTTCCATGATAGTTCTTACTAGTATTTAAACCTCACATGCAAAAAGTCAACGGGG